>NW_027649891.1:307500-327500 GCF_965287045.1 Carcharhinus amblyrhynchos
TGGCGGCAGGGTGGGCTCTGGGTGCATTGAGACAGCATCACCAGCAGATGGAGGCAGGGTGATCTCTGGGTGCATTTAGACGGCATCACCAGCAGATGGCGGCAGGGTGATCTCTGGGTGCATTGAGACAGCATCACCAGCAGATGGCGGCAGGATGATCTCTGGGTGCATTGAGACAGCATCACCAGCAGATGGCGGCAGGGTGGGCTCTGGGTGCATTGAGACAGCATCACCAGCAGATGGTGGCAGGGTGATCTCTGGGTGCATTGAGACAGCATCACCAGCAGATGGCGGCAGAGTGATCTGTGGGTGCATTGAGACAGCATCACCAGCAGATGGCGGCAGGGTGATCTCTGGGTGCATTGAGACAGCATCACCAGCAGATGGCGGCAGGGTGATCTGTGGGTGCATTGAGACAGCATCACCAGCAGATGGCGGCAGGGTGATGTCTGGGTGCATTGAGACAGCATCACCAGCAGATGGCGGCAGGGTGATCTCTGGGTGCATTGAGACGGCATCACCAGCAGATGGAGGCAGGGAGGGCTCTGGGTGCATTGAGACAGCATCACCAGCAGATGGAGGCAGGGTGATCTCTGGGTGCATTGAGACAGCATCACCAGCAGATGGAGGCAGAGTGATCTGTGGGTGCATTGAGACAGCATCACCAGCAGATGGCGGCAGGGTGATCTCTGGGTGCATTGAGACAGCATCACCAGCAGATGGAGGCAGAGTGATCTGTGGGTGCATTGAGACAGCATCACCAGCAGATGGCGGCAGGGTGATCTCTGGGTGCATTGAGACAGCATCACCAGCAGATGGAGGCAGGGTGATCTCTGGGTGCATTGAGATGGCATCACCAGCAGATGGCGGCAGGGTGATCTCTGGGTGCATTGAGACGGTGTCACCAGCAGATGGAGGCAGGGTGATCTCTGGGTGCATTGAGACGGTATCACCAGCAGATGGCGGCAGGGTGATCTCTGGGTGCATTGAGACGGTATCACCAGCAGATGGAGGCAGGGTGATCTCTGGGTGCATTGAGATGGCATCACCAGCAGATGGAGGCAGGGTGATGTCTGGGTGCATTGAGACGGTATCACCAGCAGATGGCGGCAGGGTGATCTCTGGGTGCATTGAGACAGCATCACCAGCAGATGGAGGCAGGGTGATGTCTGGGTGCATTGAGACGGTATCACCAGCAGATGGAGGCAGGGTGATCTCTGGGTGACTTTTGCTCCAAGTTTCACCGACAGTAGTGAACTGAATATGATCCAGACAACCCGAATAATGGAACATATTTTCAATGTTTTGCTGTAGAAATGTATTTTATGTGAGGGGCACGGTGATATCAGGAGAGAGAATGAAATAATACATTGATGTATCTCAGAGACCTTAGGGACAGAACAGTTCAAACCCGGGGAGGAATCTATGACTTGTTTAAATTTGTGTTGTGGGAAATCAATGCCAGCACATGGTTAACAGGAACAGGAGTGTTGAGACATTTTAAAATTATGTTGCATTAGTATATTTATACTTCAATGATTAAGATAATGATACTTCAAAATCTGTAGCAAGTAAACCGGAAACTAATTTGTACTGTTGGCAACTGGGTCCTTATAGTAGAGAACTGTTCCCTTCCAAACACAGGAGAGGGAGGAGAGTGAGCCCAGAGCTTCCCTCTCTCTACCCGGTGGTACAATGTCCCAGATGGTTCGAACCACTGAAGAGGTGGAGGTGAGTGGATTCAATAATGACATTCCTCCTCTTTTCATTTTTTTGGGACATGGATTAGCTCGTGCTCCTCCCCTCTCTCTGCTGGGTTAGTGGGAATCCAGGATGTTAACAATTTCACTCTCCCTCAATCCGATGGGGGGAATATTTCTCCATGGTTTTTTGTGTGTGACCCTCACTTCAGTTCCCAGTGGGTGCGGTGCAGCAGCTTAAAGAGGTGGTCAATGAGAGAAGCAGGGACACAGAGATCTAAATGTTGTGTTTGTGTGTCAGACATGTTAAAAATGTGGGATTGTTTCCCCCTCAGCGGGAGGAGAGTCAGTGAAGATATTTTGCAGAATCCTGTAATGAATGTGCTCTATTCTATCCCTGACCCAGTGTCTATCTCCGCTGGGAGCACTGGGTCAACAATGTTGGGTTCCAGACATGAAAATATCTGACTCAAATCAAAGATATGGAAGTAAAATTGAAAAACAACCAGCTCAGCAATTGGGTATTTCATTGATTGTTAGAGGAAAATGTTTTTATTCTTTTTATTGTAGTTTTTAATGCAAGTGAGTGACTCTCATTGACATGAATTAACCGTGTCCATCAGTGCAAGGGAAATGTTCACAAAACTGGGTTTACCGCTGGATTTGTCAACTGTTTTGTTGATGATCTTCAAGGGGATGGCTTCATGTCCCACCACACAGGAGTAAGAAGCGCCGCTGGACCATTCCTCTGCTGCAATGGATAACAGGCTGTACATGAAGAAGGAGCTATCGCCGTTCTCCGCCACCACCTCGGTGTTCCTGTAGTTGCCGGGATTCACCGGCTTGTCGTTGACGGTCCACTTGACGAAGATCTCTCAGGGGGAGAAACCTCTCACTAAGCAGCTGAGGGAGATGAAACAGTTAGGAAGAGCAAAAAGAAAAGGAGTTATAGCACTAGGACCGCCCCAGAGGAATGACCCCGGAATATCAAGGGTGGGGTGACAGCTGGGGTAGAGAAGGCAAGGGAGGGAGATCAGAATACCTCGGAGGAAGGGAAGAGTGCAGGGTGTGAGATAGTGGTGGGGGATGGGAAAGTCAAAGGGATTGACAGGCGGTTCTGTGGGCAAAAGCGGGACTCCAGGATGGTAGTCTGCCTCCCTGGAGCAGGGGTACAGGATGTTTCAGAAAAGGTAGAGGGAATTTTGAAGGGTGGAGGGACTGAGTCTGATGTGATTGTGCACGTAGGAGAGAAGGATGTAGGAACAAAGTGCAGGGGGGACATACGTAGGCAGTTCAGGGAGTTGGGGGCTAGGCTGAAATGTAGGGCCTCCAGGGTGGCGTTCTCTGGGCTGCTGCCGGTGCCTGGGGCTAGCAGGGCTAGAAATAATGAGATACTCCAACTAAATGCGTGGTTGAAGGATTGGTGTAGGGCAGAGGGTTTTAGATTCGTAGACCACTGGGAAGTCTTTATGAAAGAGGGGCAAATATACAAGAGGGATGGGGTACAGTTAACTGGGAAGGGCATGCATATCTTAGCTGGAAGGTTGGCTGGAGTGTTTCGGCAGGGTTTAAACTAATATGGAGGGGGGGTGGGGAGGTGGACGGAACTGGGATTGGGGATAGGGTAAGCCCGGAGGGTAGGAAGAAGGATCGGATTGTTTCTCAGGGTCTTCGGTACATGTGTTTCAATGCTAGGAGTGTGACTGGCAAAACAGATGAACTGAAGGCAATAATGTTCGAAAGGAAGTTGGAAGTGGTGGCGGTGACAGAGACTTGGTTAAAGGAAGGGCAGGACTGGCAGTTGAATGTTCCCGGGTATAAGTGCTTCAGGCGTGATAGGGGTGGGTCGCTGAGAGGTGGGGGAGTGGCGTTGTTAGTTAAGGATTGCATCATAGCAGTGCAGAGGGAGGGAGGTATAGAGGATATAGGAATCGAGTCGCTATGGGTGGAGTTGAGGAATAGGAAGGGAGATGTTACTATGTTGGGTGTGTACTACAGACCGCCCAACAGCCCGAGGGCTGTGGAAGAAGGGATAAGCAGGGACATTCTAGATAAGTGCAGGAAGAATAGGGTGGTGGTAGTGGGAGATTTTAATCTCCCCGGGGTAGACTGGAAGGTGCCGAGATCAGAGGGTGCTGACGGGGAGGAATTTGTACAGTGTGTAATGGAAGGATCCCTGGAGCAGTATGTGGATAGCCCGACCAGAGAGGGGGCTATACTGGACTTGGTTCTGGGGAATGAGCCTGGGCAGGTGTTTGACGTTGAAGTAGGAGAGCAGGTGGCTAACCGTGACCACAACTCTGTCTGGTTTAAGATATTAATGGATAAAGATGAAGCCTGTCCTAAGGGGAGGGTGTTAAACTGGGGGAGGGCTAGATACAACCGGAGTAGGCAGGATGTTAAAGATACGGACTGGGGTAAGCTGTTTGATGGCAGGTCGACGCTGGGTATGTGGGAGTCTCTCAAGGGAAAACTAAAATCTTTGCAGGAAAGACATGTGCCGGTCAAGAGGAAGGATGGGAAGGGTAGGATTAGAGAGCCGTGGGTAACTAGGGATATTGAGGATCTGGTCAGGAGGAAGAGGGAGGCGTACATTAGATCTAGGCATTTGAGGACAGAGATAGCGTTAGAAGAATACAGAGAATGTAGGAGAGAACTTAAAAGGGGCATCAGACAGGCAAAAAGGGGCCACGAAATGGCTTTGGCGGGTAGGATTAAAGAAAATCCTAAGGCGTTTTTCTCCTATGTTAGAAATGAAAGGATGGTTAGAGGGAAGATTGGTCCTCTCAGGGACAGAGGAGGGGAACTATGCTCGGAGCCTGGGGGAATGGGGGAGATCCTGAATGAATACTTTGCGTCGGTATTCACGCAGGAGAGGGGCCTGATGTCTGGTGCTGTGCTTGAGGAGTTTGAGGATCCGTTGAGGGAAATAGTCATCACGAGGGAAGAGGTGTTGGGACTTTTAGACAGTATAAAGACGGATAAATCTCCGGGGCCTGATGGCATCTATCCCAGGCTGCTAAGGGAGGTGAGGGATGAAATTGCTGGGCCTCTGACGCAAATCTTTGTCTCTTCTTTGGACACAGGTGAGGTCCCAGAGGATTGGCGGATTGCAAATGTAGTACCGTTGTTTAAGAAGGGTCAGGGGGATAACCCAGGGAATTATAGGCCGGTGAGCTTGACTTCAGTTATAGGCAAGCTAATGGAGAGGATCCTCAAGGATAGGATGTATGAACATCTGGAGCGCTGCAATCTGATCAGGGATACGCAGCATGGCTTCGTTACAGGGAGGTCGTGCCTTACGAATCTAGTGGAATTTTTTGAAGAGGTGACAAAAACGGTTGACGAAGGACAAGCCGTTGATGTCGTCTATATGGATTTCAGTAAGGCGTTTGACAAGGTCCCTCATGGTAGGCTGATAGAAAAGGTGAAGGCTCATGGGATACAAAGCCAGGTATGTAGATGGGTGGAGAACTGGCTTGGGAGGAGGAGACAGCGGGTAGTAGTGGAAGGCTCCTTTTCCAATTGGAGGTCTGTCACCAGTGGTGTGCCGCAGGGCTCGGTACTAGGACCTCTTCTATTTGTGGTATATATTAATGACTTGGAAGAGGGGGTAGGTGGTGTGATCAGCAAATTTGCTGATGACACTAAGATGGTTGGATTGGCGGGTACTGAGGAGCAGTGCCTGGCAATGCAACAGGACATAGACAGGCTGGTAGATTGGGCAGATAGATGGCAGATGGAATTTAATCCGGAGTAATGCGAGGTGATGCACTTTGGCCGGAATAATGTGGAGGGGAGTTATACGATAAAAGGTAGAACTATCCGGAGTATAGATACGCAGAGAGACCTGGGGGTGCAAGTGCACAAGTCCGTGAAGGTGTGGAAGCAGGCACGCTAGGGTTGTTTAAGAGTCACTTAGACAGCCACATGAGCGGGCTACATATAGGGGGATATAGTAGGCCTTACTAAACCTTGCAGGCTTGGGAATACGTTTTGCCTCAGGGATGTTAGTCTTTGCCTGTTTAATAATGAATTTTTTTGTCTCCACAGGCATTTAAGTCCAGCAAGGGGCATGCATGCGGCAGGTTGTAGTGGGCTGCTCTTGGACGTTGCTTCGGGAGTTGCCTATTGCTTCATGTCGTTAGTGTGCTTAAACTGGACCATCTCGAGGACAACATGACAGCTCAGAGACTATCTCTGTTACTGTGCGGACACATGGATTTGGGCCTGTGTCTGTGGGAGTTTGCACGTTCTCCCCGTGGTTGCGTGGGTTTCCTCCGGGTGCTCCGGTTTCCTCCCACATCCCCAAAGATGTGCTTTTAGGCTGATTGATTGGGTACTAAATTGTCCCTAAATTGGACCTCCCTGATCCTCGCACATTAGGCGTAGACTAAAATCATGAATAGGTCACTGAGACAGTGGGACGGCGGCGCGGGCTCGTTGGGCCGAAGGGCCTGTTTCCCGTGCTGTGTTGTTCTTTGTTCTTTGTTCTGAGCGGAGACGTCTTCTGCCGAGGGCAGGAGGACAGAGACGACCGGTTCCCGCGGATTTGGATCTGCAGGAAATGTACAATAAATGTCAATAAACTGGAGAATTCTGGAGACAATGAAACCACTGGTTAGATATCAGGGAAATGTGCAACACTTACATGGTATTTCAACGCTCTTGACTGTGCTGATGTGTCGAACGTCACAGTCAATTCTGGGACATTCTCCCGCTGAGTCGCTGATGGTTAACTGGCTGCTCAGGGTGTAGCTTCCATCCGTATTTCTCACTGACGGGTAAGGCTGAAATCCACTGGGGACCGTTTGCCCATTTATCTTCCAGGTCACTTTGGAGACATCTGGAGAGTAATCCATCGCCAAAGATCCGAAGGTGATGGAGCCGTCGGAGTTGTGTCGCTGACAGGGGGAGACCAGGCCGTAGAGATTGGGCGGAGATTGTTTCGCTGGGAAAGAATGGCCAATTGAACAAGTTAGAGTCTTACTTGCATTTATGAAGTCATCAAACATATTGTTACAAATAGGTTTCTATATTAGATATAGCTCTTGGTGTTAAAGGGATGAAGGGATATGGGTAGTAGGTGTGATCAGGATAGTGATGAGCTGTGACCAAAGTGAATGGCGGAGTAGTCCCAAAGGGCCAAATGGCCTACTCCAGCTTGTATTTTCTATGTTTCTATCTCCAACACTGATTAGAATTATGAACTTATCCCTAATATTTCCCGATGAATTCTTTCATCCGCCTTTAAGGTGATGTTACTTCTATCATTTGGGAATTGTCATCTCTGTAGAAACTCATATCCCTGTCTTCACTTCTATCAAATTAGGAAGAAAAAAAACACATTCTGTTAGTCTCACGATGACGTGTCATTCATTGGATTAACAGAGAACAGCAAAAATGTTCCCCATTATCGCAGCAAGTATTTATTTCTCAACAACAGCAGTGTGTGACAAACTGCTGTTTATTTATCAAACAACAACACTTTGTGATGAAGAAGTTCTCCCTTCATTCAGACTATCCACTCACCTGATGAGGGAGCTCCAACAGCTTGTGATTCCAAATAAACCTGTTGGACTTTAACCTGGTGTTGTGAGAATCCTTCCTGTGCCCACATCAACCTCACTCCGGCATCTCCACACTAGTTTTGGAAATTGCCTGGGTTCAAACTGATTGGTGCCCCTTCCTCTCTCCAGCTCACTGCCTCTCACTGCACAAACCAGAGATTAGTGACTTTGCTTCAAAAATACCTCCGGAATGAATACTTACTGAATGATCAGGAAACTCGCAATGTGATTATAAATTCAAATAAATCCAACATTGACTCATTGAAGGATCACACATTAATACCTAGAGATTCCCATTCGGGCCCTGAAGTTTCCTCCATCATTCACTGAGATTACAGATGAGCTGATTGTGGTGCTAGCTCTATTCTGAACCCCCTCACTCCGCCCATCCATCACCTGCTCTCTGCCCATTTCCCCAGCTCTTTGCCCTTTCCCCTGGCTGTCTGCCTGTCACAGTGGCTGTTTTCCCCTTTTATCCGGCTCTCTGTATTTCCACCTGGTTCTCTACCCTTCCCTCCAGCTCTGTGCCCTCTCCCCCGGCTCTCTGCTCTTTCTCTGTATCTGTCTGTATCTCTGTCACACCCTACAAACACTTTCAACAGGATCAAGTATAACATTTACAGAAATGTTTAATATAAATCCCAATTAATGTTTAGAATAAGCAGAAAATATTACACAGCAGCACCAGCATTGTGAGCGAGTGGAACATTTTCACTGGATAAATATAGAAGTTCAAGATGATTTTAATATTTGGGTTTAAATTTCAAACACTGGTGCAGTAGATGGTTCAACCCGCAGCCACTAGATGTCACCATATTTGAACATTTGGAAGGTAAAAGTTCCAGCCATCAAATGTCACCGAGATTAAACATTGCAGGGACCCCAAATTGTAAATGCAGTGACAAACTATGTTCTGAACGAGTGGCGTAAGCCGATATCGGTAAAGATTTTAAACATACAAACACAATGAAGCCTGCTTTATTTCTGTCTGCAGTCATGCATCAAACAGTTGCGAACCCACAGAATGTTCATATTCAATCAAAGCGTGTAACAGCTCAGTGTCACTGAGTTCAAACAATGCAGAAACAGTAAATTAATTCACAAATTTTACGTGTTTAGAGTCACCCAGATACATAATCTCCTCACCACAAAAAAAACGCATCACTGACAGACTGAAGCCCGCTTCATGCAGAAGCAGCACAATTCTACAAACACTTTCAACAGAATCAAATGTAACATTTACAGAAATGTTCAATATAAATTCCAGCCAATTCGCCCATCACCAAACTAATTAATGTTTAGAATAAGCAGAAAATATTGCACAGCAGCACCAGCATTGTGAGTGAGTGGAACATTTTCACTGGATAAATGTAGAAATTCTAGATTATTTTAATTTTTTGGTTTACATTTCAAACACTGGTGCTGTAGATGGTTCAACCCGCAGCCACTAGATGTCGCCGAGATGAAACACTGCAGAAACGCTGAATTGTGTAACAGACATTTAGATTTTAAAGTAACCCTAACCACACAGTAACCTCAACAGATAAACACCAAATCCCAACAATTTGGGATTGAATCCCTCAGCAGCACCTATTGTGCAGAAAGAGCTGAATTCTAAAACCCCTTCGCAGCAGAGTCACAGGAAACATTGTAACAATTCTCAACCGAGAATCCTCCAAACTCACATTTCTGTTACCAAATGGATTATTAGTACAGATAAAAATATAAAACAAAGACACATGTAAACCAGTTACTCAGTAAGTGGATGGTTCTTACCTGTAGTCACCGTCACCATGGTCCCTTGTCCCCAGTAGTCGAAAGCATCACAGTGTCACATTCCGTTGGCTGTGTCATAAAATAACCGTCCCTGCACAGAATAGACACAAAATCACCATTACTTTAAATATCCACAAACCCAAGGAAAAGCAAAGACAATTAACGTTCATTAGATTATAATTGGATCTTTGGATATCATTTGACATTCCTAAATGACCCTAATGTTTTATATTTCACAGAGTTACACGTGAACATGTTGTTGAAAACGCACATCGATAATTGAGTAACTATCAAGATTTTCCATGTTTATTCTTGCCATGTGGTCAGTGCTGGACATAAATAATATTGTGCTGTGATTAGAGTTTGGATGTAAAAGTGACACTGATCCAGTTTCAATCAATCAGTGCTGAGGGTTTTTTGTATTGACAGTAACTGCTGTGTAGCTCCAGCTATCACAGTGAGACACAGCATGACCAATACTGAGGCGGACAGTTAGCTGTAAAATACAGACAGTTAATTTCACTGCTATTTCAAAAGCCTGTTTGCAGCTCGTTAAGGGTGACTCAGTGAGATATTTCAATTTCGACTGGTCATGATATTGATAAAGGGGGTTAGAAACTTTTACACTCTCTGTGCACATCCAGCGTGTAAATCAATAACAATAAACTTGAAGCATTTTACATCATAAAAAAAGTACTGCTTCTAAGTATTATTTTGTTGAACCCTCATGTACTTTGGCATTCGGCAATAGCATTGGTCACAAATTTAAGCAAGGACCTTTTCTGAGGTTTCTGTATGAGGATGGCGCTTTTCTCAGCGCTGTGACCCCCGTAGAATATCACAGTGACACACACCCGTACAAAAACTGCATTCAGTCCTGCTGTTCAATATTCACTTCAAACGGACCATTGGTTTTGCTCGAATGGGAAATGTAGGCAACTGTTTATATAACACAATCTATCAGAAATATTAAAAAGAGTAATATATCGTATGTCGGATTGCTGAAACTACAATGAATATAAAGGCAGTGAAAAGCTGACCAGTTGTATCGGTGAGTTTGGGAAGTTTTACTGTTAAATGCTTTCTGTGTTACTCTTTATTTTAAACACCATTATAGTTTGCTTCTGACCAGCCTCGATCATACTGCATTGAAAACAGATCCTGACCTTCAGGTTATGATGGAAGATGCTGATATCCCCAGTAATAGATGGCCGTGTCTCCAGTCTTCAGGCTCGTCATCTCCAAAGAGATGTTGCTTGAAGTGTCTGTGGACGCAGTAAATCGACCCTGAATTGATGGCGTGTAGTAATTAGTGCTGGATGAACGATAGTAGGTAAGCAGACACTCGAGCCCCCTGTCCGGGAACCTGCCGGATCCAGTCCATCCAGTAGCTGCCAAGATTTAAACCGCTGGTTTTACAGCTCAGTTTCAGGGAGCCTCCGGGACGCCTTTGTACTTTCAGTTCTTTGACTTGATATTTTCCTTCCACCTTTCCGTATCCTGACAACCTGGTTTCTTCCAATTCTCACGCCACGTACATCCTTCTGGGTCCCAGTGAGTTTAAAATCCTGTATCTCTGTCTCTGCAGAGCTGCTGGTTAAAGACACATTTACAGCACTTAGCAGACAGAAACTTCACTCTGATTCTTTCCCTCCCCCTCCCCCAGCTAGTGCTTGTAACACACATTCAGACACCCGGACAGACAACAACAGACAGATGACATTGTAATTCAGGAGTGGAATTAGTAAATGAGACAACAAATAACTTTGCAAGAAATTGTTACAGTTCAAGCAACGTAAGGGAAAGGCAACTTTGCAGGAATCAGTAAAGGGGACAAACCTGTAGCCGATGGAGCCCTGGGTGAACAAGTTGTACAGTCCACATTCAGACCTGGCCTGCCGGGCAGTGCAGAGCTGCGAGTTAGCCTTGGAATAAACCATTTACCTGGTGCTCACTAACCCACACACACAACCCCCCCACACACTCAGAGACAGGCTGGTGTTGGACTGGGCCATACCTGCAGGAGGTGTGTCCAGGTGAGGTGTAGGAGATGTGGTTGGATGGGGTTTGATTGGGGGGGTGTGGACAGTGTGTGTGGAGGTTACAAAAAGGCTGGGGTTCCATTGTTCTGTCTCTGTCTCCGCGTGGCTGGGTAAGTATCAGGTAAGCTGTGTGTCTGTGTGAGTGAGTCAGTGTGTGTGTGTGCGCAGCATGGAGTTCCAGCTCTGAGATTTTAACCCCCCTCCCCTTTATCCAGCACAAAGCCCCTGGCCCAGGATCTGTCTCCGCCACCATGGGAGAGGGAATGGAAGGAGTTGGAGAGATCACCGAGGGAAAAGATGTGCGCTGGTGAGTATGAACCTCTTCACTTTGTGTCTGCGTCTCTTTCCCACCTCAGCCCTGCTTTTCTCTGTCTGTTTGCAGCCTCCTCTCAATCTCCCTCTCAGTCTTTCTCAGTCTTAATCTTTCCCTCTCAATCTTAATCTTTCTCCTCTCAGTCTGAATCTTTCCCTCTCATTCTGAATCTTTCCCTCTCATTCTGAATCTTTCCCTCTCAATCTGAATCTTTCCCTCTCAATCTGAATCTTTCCCTCTCAATCTGAATCTTTCCCTCTCAATCTGAATCTTTCCCTCTCAATCTGAATCTTTCCCTCTCAATCTGAATCTTTCCCTCTCAATCTGAATCTTTCCCTCTCATTCTTAATCTTTCCCTCTCATTCTTAATCTTTCCCTCTCATTCTTAATCTTTCCCTCCGAATCTTAATCTTTCCCTCCGAATCTTAATCTTTCCCTCCGAATCTTAATCTTTCCCTCCGAATCTTAATCTTTCCCTCCGAATCTTAATCTTTCCCTCCGAATCTTAATCTTTCCCTCCGAATCTTAATCTTTCCCTCCGAATCTTAATCTTTCCCTCCGAATCTTAATCTTTCCCTCCGAATCTTAATCTTTCCCTCCGAATCTTAATCTTTCCCTCTCAGTCCTGTTTATCTTTTTACTGTCTTTATTTTCCCTCTCTTGTCTTTATTTTCCCTCTCTGTCTTTATTTTCCCTCTCTTGTCTTTATTTTCCCTCTCTTGTCTTTATTTTCCCTCTCTTGTCTTTATTTTCCCTCTCTTGTCTTTATTTTCCCTCTCTGTCTTTATTTTCCCTCTCTGTCTTTATTTTCCCTCTCTGTCTTTATTTTCCCTCTCTGTCTTTATTTTCCCTCTCTGTCTTTATTTTCTCTCCCTGCCTTTTATTTTCTCTCCCTGCCTTTTATTTTCTCTCCCTGCCTTTTATTTTCTCTCCCTGCCTTTTTATTTTCTCTCCCTGCCTTTTTATTTTCTCTCCCTGCCTTTTTATTTTCTCTCCCTGCCTTTTTATTTTCTCTCCCTGCCTTTTTATTTTCTCTCCCTGCCTTTTTATTTTCTCTCCCTGCCTTTTTATTTTCTCTCCCTGTCTCTTTATTTTCTCTCCCTGTCTCTTTATTTTCTCTCCCTGCCTCTTTATTTTCTCTCCCTGCCTCTTTATTTTCTCTTCCTGTCTCTTTATTTTCTCTCCCTGTCTCTTTATTTTCTCTCCCTGTCTCTTTATTTTCTCTCCCTGTCTCTTTATTTTCTCTCCCTGTCTCTTTATTTTCTCTCCCTGTCTCTTTATTTTCTCTCCCTGTCTCTTTATTTTCTCTCCCTGTCTCTTTATTTTCTCTCCCTGTCTCTTTATTTTCTCTGCCTGACTTTTATTTTCTCTGCCTGACTTTTATTTCCTCTGCCTGACTTTTATTTCCTCTGCCTGACTTTTATTTTCCCTGCCTGACTTTTATTTTCCCTGCCTGACTTTTATTTTCCCTGCCTGACTTTTATTTTCCCTGCCTGACTTTTATTTTCCCTGCCTGACTTTTATTTTCCCTGCCTGACTTTTATTTTCTCTGCCTGACTTTTATTTTCTCTGCCTGACTTTTATTTTCCCTGACTTTTATTTTCCCTGACTTTTATTTTCTCTGCCTGACTTTTATTTTCTCTGCCTGACTTTTATTTTCCCTGACTTTTATTTTCCCTGACTTTTATTTTCCCTGACTTTTATTTTCCCTGACTTTTATTTTCCCTGACTTTTATTTTCCCTGACTTTTATTTTCCCTGACTTTTATTTTCCCTGACTTTTATTTTCCCTGACTTTTATTTTCCCTGACTTTTATTTTCCCTCTCTTTTATTTTCCCTCTCTTTTATTTTCCCTCTCTTTTATTTTCCCTCTCTTTTATTTTCCCTCTCTTTTATTTTCCCTCTCTTTTATTTTCCCTCTCTTTTATTTTCCCTCTGTCTTTATTTTCCCTCTCTCTTATTTTCCCTCTCTTTTATTTTCCCTCTCTTTTATTTTCCCTCTCTTTTATTTTCCCTCTGTCTTTATTTTCCCTCTGTCTTTATTTTCCCTCTGTCTTTACTTTCCCTCTGTCTTTATTTTCCCTCTGTCTTTATTTTCCCTCTGTCTTTATTTTCCCTCTGTCTTTATTTTCCCTCTGTCTTTATTTTCCCTCTCTTTTATTTTCCCTCTGTCTTTATTTTCCCTCTGTCTTTATTTTCCCTCTGTCTTTATTTTCCCTCTGTCTTTATTTTCCCTCTGTCTTTTATTTTCCCTCTGTCTTTTATTTTCCCTGACTTTTATTTTCCCTCTTTTATTTTCCCTCTGTCTTTATTTTCCCTCTGTCTTTATTTTCCCTCTGTCTTTATTTTCCCTCTGTCTTTATTTTCCCTCTGTCTTTATTTTCCCTCTGTCTTTTATTTTCCCTCTGTCTTTTATTTTCCCTGACTTTTATTTTCCCTCTTTTATTTTCCCTCTCTTTTATTTTCCCTCTCTTTTATTTTCCCTCTCTTTTATTTTCCCTCTTTTATTTTCCCTCTCTTTTATTTTCCCTCTCTTTTATTTTCCCTCTCTTTTATTTTCCCTCTCTTTTATTTTCCCTCTCTTTTATTTTCCCTCTCTTTTATTTTCCCTCTGTCTTTTATTTTCCCTCTGTCTTTTATTTTCCCTCTGTCTTTTATTTTCCCTCTGTCTTTTATTTTCCCTCTGTCTTTTATTTTCCCTCTGTCTTTTATTTTCCCTCTGTCTTTTATTTTCCCTCTGTCTTTTATTTTCCCTCTGTCTTTTATTTTCCCTCTGTCTTTTATTTTCCCTCTGTCTTTTATTTTCCCTCTGTCTTTTTCTTTCTGTCTTTTTCTTTCTGTCTTTTTCTTTCTGTCTTTTTCTTTCTGTCTTTTTCTTTCTGTCTTTTTCTTTCTGTCTTTTTCTTTCTGTCTTTTTCTTTGTCTTTTTCTTTGTCTTTTTCTTTCTGTCTTTTTCTTTCTGTCTTTTTCTTTCTGTCTTTTTCTTTCTGACTTTTTTTTTCTGTCTTTTTTTTCTGTCTTTTTTTTTCTGTCTTTTTTTTTCTGTCTTTTTTTTTCTGTCTTTTTTTTTCTGTCTTTTTTTTTTCTGTCTTTTTTTTTCTGACTTTTTTTTTCTGACTTTTTTTTTCTGACTTTTTTTTTCTGACTTTTTTTTTCTGACTTTTTTTTTCTGACTTTTTTTTTCTGACTTTTTTTTTCTGACTTTTCTTTTCTGACTTTTTTTTTCTGACTTTTTTTTTCTGACTTTTTTTTTCTGACTTTTTTTTTCTGACTTTTTTTTTCTGACTTTTTTTTTCTGACTTTTTTTTCTGACTTTTTTTTTCTGACTTTTTTTTCTGACTTTTTTTTTCTGACTTTTTTTTTCTGACTTTTTTTTTCTGACTTTTTTTTTCTGACTTTTTTTTTCTGACTTTTTTTTTCTGACTTTTTTTTTCTGACTTTTTTTTTCTGACTTTTTTTTTCTGACTTTTTTTTTCTGACTTTTTTTTTCTGACTTTTTTTTTCTGACTTTTTTTTTCTGACTTTTTTTTTCTGACTTTTTTTTTCTGACTTTTTTTTTCTGACTTTTTTTTTCTGACTTTTTTTTTCTGACTTTTTTTTTCTGACTTTTTTTTTCTGACTTTTTTTTTCTGACTTTTTTTTTCTGACTTTTTTTTTCTGACTTTTTTTTTCTGACTTTTTTTTTCTGACTTTTTTTTTCTGACTTTTTTTTTCTGACTTTTTTTTTCTGACTTTTTTTTTCTGACTTTTTTTTTCTGACTTTTTTTTTCTGACTTTTTTTTTCTGACTTTTTTTTTCTGACTTTTTTTTTCTGACTTTTTTTTTCTGACTTTTTTTTTCTGACTTTTTTTTTCTGACTTTTTTTTTCTGACTTTTTTTTTCTGACTTTTTTTTTCTGACTTTTTTTTTCTGACTTTTTTTTTCTGACTTTTTTTTTCTGACTTTTTTTTTCTGACTTTTTTTTTCTGACTTTTTTTTCTGACTTTTTTTTTCTGACTTTTTTTTCTGACTTTTTTTTTCTGACTTTTTTTTTCTGACTTTTTTTTTCTGACTTTTTTTTTCTGACTTTTTTTTTCTGACTTTTTTTTTCTGACTTTTTTTTTCTGACTTTTTTTTTCTGACTTTTTTTTTCTGACTTTTTTTTTCTGACTTTTTTTTTCTGACTTTTTTTTTCTGACTTTTTTTTTCTGACTTTTTTTTTCTGACTTTTTTTTTCTGACTTTTTTTTTCTGACTTTTTTTTTCTGACTTTTTTTTTCTGACTTTTTTTTTCTGACTTTTTTTTTCTGACTTTTTTTTTCTGACTTTTTTTTTTCTGACTTTTTTTTTTCTGACTTTTTTTTTCTGACTTTTTTTTTTCGCCCCAAGTGCTGTCCTCCCGATAGATTCCTCTGAGCTGATGTGACCTCCCCTTTAAATGGACCTCCCCTTTAAATGGACCTCCCCTTTAAATGGACCTCCCCTTTAAATGGACCTCCCCTTTAAATGGACCTCCCCTTTAATGGACCTCCCCTTTAATGGACCTCCCCTTTAATGGACCTCCCCTTTAATGGACCTCCCCTTTAAATGGACCTCCCCTTTAAATGGACCTCCCCTTTAAATGGACCTCCCCTTTAAATGGCCCTCCCCTTTAAATGGACCTCCCCTTTAAATGGACCTCCCCTTTAAATGGCCCTCCCCTTTAAATGGCCCTCCCCTTTAATGGCCCTCCCCTTTAATGGCCCTCCCCTTTAATGGCCCTCCCCTTTAATGGCCCTCCCCTTTAATGGCCCTCCCCTTTAATGGCCTCTCCCCTTTAATGGCCTCTCCCCTTTAATGGCCTCTCCCCTTTAATGGCCTCTCCCCTTTAATGGCCTCTCCCCTTTAATGGCCCTCCCCTTTAATGGCCCTCCCCTTTAATGGCCCTCCCCTTTAATGGCCCTCCCCTTTAATGGCCCTCCCCTTTAATGGCCCTCCCCTTTAATGGCCCTCCCCTTTAATGGCCTCTCCCCTTTAATGGCCTCTCCCCTTTAATGGCCTCTCCCCTTTAATGGCCTCTCCCCTTTAATGGCCTCTCCCCTTTAATGGCCTCTCCCCTTTAATGGCCTCTCCCCTTTAATGGCCTCTCCCCTTTAATGGCCTCCCCCCTTTAATGGCCTCCCCCCTTTAATGGCCCTCCCCTTTAATGGCCCTCCCCTTTAATGGCCCTCCCCTTTAATGGCCTCTCCCCTTTAATGGCCTCTCCCCTTTAATGGCCCTCCCCTTTAATGGCCCTCCCCTTTAATGGCCCTCCCCTTTAATGGCCCTCCCCTTTAATGGCCCTCCCCTTTAATGGCCCTCCCCTTTAATGGCCTCTCCCCTTTAATGGCCTCTCCCCTTTAATGGCCTCTCCCCTTTAATGGCCTCTCCCCTTTAATGGCCTCTCCCCTTTAATGGCCTCTCCCCTTTAATGGCCTCTCCCCTTTAATGGCCTCTCCCCTTTAATGGCCCTCCCCTTTAATGGCCCTCCCCTTTAATGGCCCTCCCCTTTAATGGCCCTCCCCTTTAATGGCCTCTCCCCTTTAATGGCCTCTCCCCTTTTGGCCTCTCCCCTTTAATGGCCTCTCCCCTTTAATGGCCTCTCCCCTTTAATGGCCTCTCCCCTTTAATGGCCTCCCCCCTTTAATGGCCTCCCCCCTTTAATGGCCTCTCCCCTTTAATGGCCTCTCCCCTTTAATTGCCTCCCCCCTTTAATTGCCTCCCCCCTTTAATTGCCTCCCCCCTTTAATTGCCTCCCCCCTTTAATTGCCTCCCCCCTTTAATTGCCTCCCCCCTTTAATTGCCTCCCCCCTTTAATTGCCTCCCCCCTTTAATTGCCTCCCCCCTTTAATTGCCTCCCCCCTTTAATTGCCTCCCCCCTTTAATTGCCTCCCCCCTTTAATTCCCTCCCCCCTTTAATTGCCTCCCCCCTTTAATTGCCTCCCCCCTTTAATTGCCTCCCCCCTTTAATTGCCTCCCCCCTTTAATTGCCTCCCCCCTTTAATTGCCTCCCCCCTTTAATTGCCTCCCCCCTTTAATTGCCTCCCCCCTTTAATTGCCTCCCCCCTTTAATTGCCTCCCCCCTTTAATTGCCTCCCCCCTTTAATTGCCTCCTCCCTTTAATTGCCTCCTCCCTTTAATTGCCTCTTCCCTTTAATTGCCTCCTCCCTTTAATTGCCTCCTCCCTTTAATTGCCTCTTCCCTTTAATTGCCTCCCCCCCTTTAATTGCCTCCTCCCTTTAATTGCCTCTTCCCTTTAATTGCCTCCCCCCCTTTAATTGCCTCCCCCCTAGACTGACAGTACCCCCCCACTGCAATCAATCCCCCTCCACTCCCCCCGACACACAGACCACTAACCCTCAGTGTAAAAGCCCCACCCGTCTATCTGTATGAAAATGAATGACAAAGACACGGGGATTTTTATTAATATTTATCTCTCTGGTTATAGCTCTTGTCCGAGGATTCCTCACGGCAAAACTACTCGCTGTCTGCGTCGCCAAACTTTCCGAAAGAATTCTCCTCGGTTGGAAGAGAGAAAGAGAAAATAAAGTGAAATTTGATTAAAGACAAAACACAAAAGCTGATGGTAAACAATAAAAGGCACAGCAAGATCCCAGGACTTGCTGACATTCACAATCTCACTGAGGGGAACATTCATTTTCACATCCTCGTTATTAAACCCTGACAAAATGGCAACAATTTTCAAATGAAATGAACTTCCAAACACCTCGTGACTGTCCTGATATTTAATTTATTAAAACACATCCAAGTATTCCGGGGGTGGGGGGGGATTTACTCCAGAGACAGGCCAGTCAATTAACACAGGATCCCCCAGTGAAATTCCCACTTCTATCAGTCACCTCTCCTCCACTGCCCCCTCCTCTGTTTCTCCCTCTCTGTCTCTTAACACACTCCCCCCAGATCGATACCTGTCTCCCTGCCTCTCTCACTCTCTTCCTCTCTCTCTGTCTCCCTGTCTAATATTATGAAGTTGCATATATAAAGATCAAAGTGTGGTGTTTTACACATGTAAAAAATGTAACCAGAACTGGTTCATCCGAGGAAGTGAGATTAAAATTAAACCTGGATCGGGGACAATAAAGAGACAACAACTCACGTGTGGCCTATAGAACAGGACTCAGTCCATCCATCCATCCTCCTCTGGAGAAAAGCCCCTTGTCCAAGGATTCCCAGTCCCATTGCAGTCTTCACAATTCAAATCCCTGGGGAGAAGAGAAAATCATTCATTAAAATACAACAACAGGTTTAAATTAAACAGCACGAGAGCCCAGGATTCCCCCTTCTCAGATCTTACAGAGAGATTGTCTAACTAGACATTAGTTCTTTGGGGAAAGAGAGAGAAATTTAATTGAATACAAGAAATGGTTTAAATTAAGTAGCACAGAAACCCAGAGTTCCCCCGCCTCAGTAACATCTACATATTAATTCTTGGGGGAAGGAACAGAAATATATTAAAATAAAACAACATTTCTAAATTAAACAGCACAAGAGCCCAGGATTCCCCCGTCTCAGTTACACTATCTCTCAGTAATATTCATTCTTGGGGAAAAGAGAGAGAAAATAATTAAAATACAAGAAAATATTTCTATGAAAAAGCACCGCCAAACCCCCAGGATCTCCCCTCTCAGTGACACAATCTCTCAGTAGCATCCAAACACAACAAGTCCGTTGTGAAGCAGAGAGTAAGAAAGATTGGGACAGTTCCCTCCCTGTGTGTTTCTCTCTATCCCACTCCCATTCAGATCTCACTGCCTCTGATATTAAACATTCAATCCGGATCAGGGTCAGAAACAGACACAGCTCACCCCCCCAGCCCGGGGTGAAGCTGGGGGACAGGCCTCAGTCAGCCCTCCCTCTGGAAGATGCTCCTCTCCCTCGTCCCCGTCACACACATTCCCGTCCTTCGGATCCTAGACACGTCCCCAGCTTTCAAAATTCCTCAGGGAGAAAAAGATTAAAAACTGGTTATATGGAGAGAGGAAAAAAAAAACATGAGGCCATTTTCAGAATAAAACACACAAACTCTCAGAGCGCAGAGTTCCAGCATTTCCATTCAAATCCATTCAGCATCATATCCACACAAGCAAAGTGCAGGTTCAAAAGCGGATTGAGACACACACACTGAATCAGAGTGGGAATGTGTTCAGTACAGGGGGATTATTGGTGTGGGGACTGACAACTATCAGACTCCCATTTATCCTGAGTGAGCTGGATACAAGCCGACCAGCTTTTTTTGAAAAAAAACAACAACAACACTAATCTAAACCAATCCCATTTCGTCCATAAACCTATCCACAGGTCTCTTAAACGCCCCCAAACTAGGCGCATTTATAACTGCAGCAGGCAGGGCATTCCAGTCCCTCACCACCCTCTGGGTAAAGAACCTACCCCTGACATCAGTCCTATAACTACCCCCCCTTAATTTAAAGCCGTGCCCCCTCGTGCTAGCTTTCTCCATCCTAGGAAAAAGGCTATCACTATCTACCCTGTCTAAACCTCTAATCATCTTATATGTTTCAATAAGGTCCCCTCTTAGCCGCCTTCTTTCCAGCGAAAACAACCCCAAATCCCTCAGTCTCTCC